>NW_026578132.1:35000-42500 GCF_029603195.1 Condylostylus longicornis | reverse complement strand
TCACATTATTGCAATGAACTATATTGGCAAAATGAAATGATAATTTGCCACACAAAATAATTTTTCGTTCATAATCTTTTTCATTGTAGTTTTCAAAAAGGTTAATTCATCGGTTTTTTTGCAAAAAATTAAATTTTTATTACCAATAATAGATTTATAAACATTCTTTTAACACATTTTCTTCACAGAAACAAGACTATTAAGTACCTGACTTTTTGAACATGACTTTTCGTTTACGAAACTATTTTAACTTAAGCTTTTGTGTTGATTACTTATATCAACAGTATTTGCGCATCGGAATTTTGGGTATATACATACGAAATATTCTTGGAGATTGTAATACAGCCAATCCATTTGCTTAAACTAGTTTGGTAATAGGATTTCTACTTCAACAAGATTTAGTTGCAGTTGCACAAGTTTTTACAACAGCTGCTATTTAACTTAAAAATTTGGTTATTGTTGTATAAATTACAAAAGCTGGTACACAACAAAATCTACGGAATTACAACTTTGCATTTACTACTTTGGTAATTTTGGTTGTTATTCAGATCAACCTTAGTCATATTTCAATAACTTTGTAGAGCAGTTGATTTTCAAATAGTCGAAATTTATAGCGGTTTCGGTGTTCAGATTTCTCTAGAAACTTGGTAATAGATCCTATTGTCCGATTAAATAAATTTTAGTTATATAAAACTCACATTCCACAAGACCTTTTTTGAAAATTGGTTTAACAATTCTTAACAAAATGCTATAATAGGATTCTTTTCTCAAATTGTAACTTTTGAAAAATATTTATGTTTATATTTTACCGCTTTTTCATATAGGTAATACAAATTTTGTAACAATACGACAGATATACTTCACTTACATTTTTTGTCCATCTGTGTTTCCATTTGCATTTTATATCCAAGGACTCGTTCTTTATAACGACAACCTTTATTAAAAGAAATTTTTTTACTTTATATTAAAATTTTCTGAAACCTGTTAGAATTAAACTATAAATTTTATGTGCGTATAATTTCATACAATATATTCAACTTTATCGTTATAAAATAAAACTTTATTTTGGATTTATCTCATACTACACTAATATCTCAAATAATACTGCAAACTTTTTTGTGGTTTTCATTTTTATTTTTTTTAACAGAAATCATACAAAAGAGATTAAACGAGCTTTTATTGGTTTTTAACTTATATTAAAATGATAAGAGACAACTAAAAAACTGAGGTAACTTTATCATGAATATAGAAACGAAAGTCTACAACTTTAATATTTTAAAACAGGTTTTTGAATGAATTAGGGTTATATTGTAAATCTTGCGAATTTATTTATTTATCTATTTGCAAGTACGTACAATTTTGTTTTTTAGCTCAATCATTTTACAAAATTATAGAAGAATACAGTAGGTATTGGGTGTATGTACATGGGTCATGTCACACTTAAACAGATCACCTACCTATACCAGGAAATAAACGACCCGTTATACAGGTCATGACACACTTTAACAGGTCATCTACCTATACCAGGAAATAAGAAAATGAAAGTGGGGCGTGCGATATGGGCTGATTTTTTCCCAGCACAAAGACACCCAATACCTACTGATACATACTTTTTTTGAAATAACTGATTGAATATCAATTTAAAATTAAACACTATAGGTATAATACAATGCAACAACGATAATAGTAACGAAATAATATTTAATCATCATTGAAACTTTTTATCGAGTCTTTTGTCAATGAAAAGTTAAGCCTGTATTTGTAGTTGTCCTCATAAACTCAGCATTCTATTAACACTTTCATACTTGCCATAGTTGGTCTTATGAAATAAAACTATAAGAAGATAAGGGGAACGAGATCACAAGTTAGAGTTAGTAACAAATTTCATAGGCGGAAAAATAAATAAATAAAGATAGTTAGGCTTTTGTGATCGTTTTGAAGATATTCAAATTTTAGCAGAAATTAACACTAATCAAAATATAAACATGGACAAAACCATTAACAGAAACTATGAAGAGCAATGGTCCCTAATGATCGCACCAGAGTTCTCCAAAAAACGTGATGAACTTACTAAGCGAAAGAGGACTCGGTAGTTTCTTTTTGGAATGTACAAATTTAACAGTGAATCCCGAAAGTTTTATTTCTAAACTATTGACAGGGGACAAAATATTAAAAGGTTGCTAAAGAAAGTTTAAATTACGTCAGTCTGATAGCCATCATTCTCATTATGTGAAGTTATTATAGTAGCTCACACTAGGTTTGTCAGTTTTTTTCTTTTTGATACAGATGTTGAAGATGTGTATGTGACTATTCTAGTTAACCTAGTTTAGAACGCTTCTAGGTGGCCGCGATTTTCTAAAACTAGCCAAAGTGATTAACCGTTAGTTTTGTTCTATGGTATTTTTCTTTGGTGCTTTTCTATGGTACTTGGTGCATCACTTTAGGCTAAATGAAGAGGTCTTATTTGTCTCAGTCTTTCTTCTCTAATCCTTTCCTTTATTAGACCACAGGTCTCAATATGCTCCAAATTCACCGTATGTTTCATGGCACAGTTATTTATTTCTCCACTTAGTTTGGAGATATCCAAATCCTTATAAATGTACACCACCCACCATTACTGCAACGCCATAGTTGTATAATAAAATCATTTTTGGCAATTTAGACCTACGACCCAAGAGCCAATAGTTTTCTCTGTATTCGTTTTCTAATTTTATGCTTCTTGACCTGTTATTTCTATCGGATATTGATATTCAAACTCATTTCTAGATAATTCAATTTTATTTGTGAAATTTGCTTGTACTGATTTATTTCCATTTAGCTTCGTCTTCAATTTATTTTTCCATTCACTTATATTGTAATTTTTTTGTCGATTCTTCAACATTAGATTCTACTGCCAATATTGCTGTATCGTCGGTAAACGTAGCCACTGTTACATTCATCGATTGCGGCAAATCAATTGTATAAAGCACGTATGACATAGGGCGCAAAATACTGCCGTACTCCAATTTTTCTAAGCCTGAAGTACTCGTCATCCTGTTTAATTAGGAAGAGTTTTTCAGGTTAATGTGATTCAAGTATCATCAAAAATTTTCCAAGTATAAGAAATAAACCGTCGTATCAAACTGTATTTAGGCTATGTCCAGAAATATTGTCAAATATATTAGGCGATCCTTCTAACGTCCTTTCTACAATATTTATTATTGTGTGCATTTGATCACTTGTGCCACACTTTGTTCTAAACTGATGGTTTGGATCCAACTCTTTACTTTCTAAATTTTTTTCTTAATGACTAGGAACTATTTTAGATTTACCTAATACTATTTTTTAGATAATTTGTATCACTACTAGCCCATAAGCCCCATATATTTTTCTCGTATTGTACTGATTTGAAATTTTCTATTTTTATTTTAAACGTTTGAGAAAGTCTATTACTGTTACTATTTAAAAAATTTTATTATTATTATTGTTTGAGAAAGTCTATTATCATTGTACCCGTACGAACATATGTTCAAAAGCTCAAAAATTATGAAGGTACAAAACGATAACTCAAAAACTAATTGAGCTAAGTTCACCAAATTTTCACAAATTATTTACTAAAGTAAATGTCAGACCTCTATTTAAATTGGATATGATCGGAGTACTGGTTTGGGTAGCTGCCTTACAACTTCAAAATTTATTTGACTATATCTTAAGAATTATGAAAGTTGTCGCATTTAAATTTCACACAAGTGAATATAATAATAGCGCAAATGTGCTTGATAAAAGTCGTTGAAATTGCTTGGATCTTTCTGGTAGCTGCCATACAACTTCAAAATTTATTTGACTATATCTTAGAAACAATGAAAACTTCGGTGTTGAAACTTCATTCAAGTGAATATACCAATAAGGCAAATGTGTTTAATAAGAGCTGCTGAAATTTCTTGGCTTCTTCTGGTAACTGCTATGCAACTTCAAATGTTATTTGGCTATATCTCAGAAACTATAAAAGCTGTGATATTGAAATTTTACACAAGCAAATATATTAGTAGAACCAATGTGTTTGATAAAAGTCGTTGAAATTGCTTGGCTTTTTTTGGTAGTTGATACACAACTTCAATAATAGTTTGGCCATATCTTAGAAAATATCGAAAACACAGTACTGAAATTTTGCATAATATGGTAATATGGCAACTAAGGGTCTTAATCTGTCCCATAGTCAGCTATTACATATTTATTCGCACATAGGATAATAAATTCGTACGGGTATCACAAAGTTGACACGGTGAACTCTATTATTTCTCGTGATTACTATTTTTAGTACTATTATTATTATTATTATTATTATTATTGTTATTATTATTATTATTACTATTATTATTATTATTATTATTATTATCATTATTATTATTACTGTTATTACTGTTATTATTATTATTATTATTATTATATCTCCGGTAGCGAGTAGAAATACCCACAGCAGGCATGCTTGTGGTACGGATTCACTAAAATCAGAGCAAAATCCAGGCATGTCCAATTCAGAATGGATGGCTTCCTAGTCTGCGTATGATCCCAGAGGGACGGCAGTAGAGAAAACCTGGCTAGGTCAATAGCCATAAGACTTATAACTGAATATGAAATGTTCAATATTTCGAATATAAAAACGATAGGGATATCTACCAAAGTTCCAGCGGAGATCACAAGCGAAATTAATGAACCCGTTTGGCAATAGCTTAAAAGTTGCAAGGTCTCCTCCCATGCGGTAACTTAGAAGCAAAACCATAGAAACCTTCGATGGTTTTTCTTCTAGTTTCGTTCGAAGAAAGACAGTCTGAAGAATACAACAAAAGTAAAACCTGAGAAGGTAATGTAGAAAGCACGTTATATCAGGAAAATGGACCAGTATTACCGATACTCGCGTATAACCGTTTTAGAAAACCTATGGAAGAAGCTGAAAGAAGGAATCTGCAAACTTAAGGCAGAAAACCTAAGATTTTTGGGAGAGCAGAATACAGTTTCAAATGGCACCTAAAAAAGAAAAATAGTGTGTAGGTGTGCTCCTGTACAAAACAGTTGAGGAAAAGTTGGCTAAAGCAATCGATTGGATTTTTAAAACCAAAAGAAACTGAAAGAAGAGTAAAGGTTAAACTTCACCAGAATTGGAACCAGCGCTAGAAGTGAATAGTATTAAAATAGACAAGTCTGTACTAAGGAAAAATGCTTATGCTATTAAAATGAACAATGATCAACAAAAGATAAATCTTGAAAATGAAAATGAATATAAACAATTAACTAAAGCTGTTAATAGGGTCAAATTGAAGTAGCATGCTTATGAAAATTAATTGGCAGGACCCCAATTAAACGAATGGTCGAAACTTATATCCATCATGAGAGCCTTAAGATATTAAGTGGAAGTCTATCCAAATTCGGCTGATATAAGTCCGTGGATACTAAAAATAAAATTAAATAACATGAGTACTGCTAAAAAGTTTCACCATCTCATGTTGTCCTTTGATTAACATATAAATAGAATTGATAATACATATAAAATCTAATATATAAATAAAATATACAAAGTGGAATACGTATGTGCATCGCATAAGAGGCAAAATTGAGCCTCTTAGGTAATGGGCCCATCCCGCAATGCAAGAGATGCCAAAGGTTCGAGCATACATAAAAATTTTGCCAAGTTGCGAAATTAATAAGAATGTGCTTATTACACTACTAATTTAAATTAATGGAAATTTCTTCATGCAACTGCAGAACAGATGGATGACGTAATCAAAGGAACAAGTTAAATTTCGCAACTATGATGTTGTATTAATAGAATTCATAATTTAATTAGTGCAATAGGCACAATCCTATAAATATATATGTTCTTGTTATTGTGTGTTTCAATAGTAGATTGTATGTAGCAATCAATGTAAACAAAACAAATACTTAGTAATCATGTGAATTACAGTATAAGCAATGTAGAGAACATTTCGTCAGCAATTTCCTCATGCCTCTGTAGCTCAGTTAGTAGAGCGTCCGCCTAGAAAGCGGTAGGTCACTGGTTCGAGTCCAGTTCGAGGAGAAAAATGTTTTAATTAATTTTTCTGCCTTTAACTCGTTCCTTTGATTACGTCATCCATCTGTTCTGCAGTTGCGTGAAGAAATTTCCATTAAGTTAAATTATATGTTCATTGTTTTGATAGGAAAATTTAAATATTAAATTTCAAAGAAATCGGTTGATTATATCTCTTTATATACGCAAAAATGTATATTCGGCCCGTAGTAAACGTCCAGTTGCTGCCACCTGATTTCTTCCAAAAGTTTGGAAGTTTCGCGGTCGAGCAAGGCATATATATGAAATTTTAAGTAAATCGGTTGAATATTTTCTTCAAAATGGTCAAAAATGTAAAACAGGCCCGCTAAAAGAGCAGTTTCCGAGGCCTGATATATCCTAAAAGTTGATCAATCCGTGCCATGGTCGAAATAAACTTACATATAAAATTTCATCAAAATCGGTTCAGCCGAACTTGAGGTACACGCGTGCACACACAGACCAACAGACCGACAGGTTGCTAAATATAACATACTTTATTTACACTTCCCTACTATGGAGAAGTGCATTACCATCGAAAACTCCATATGCAAAATTCATTACCATCACATAACCTACCTATTGTACACAGTACGGTCGGTAAAGGAAATTGATATGTGAAACGCTAATGGCGTTCAAAGTAGAAAGTACGAATTAATTTTTTTTTGAGAACTAAGAATATCAATGTATCAGAAACACTATTGGTCAAGAGTGTTTCTCTTGTTCAATATATTGTTTATCTTCTCTTCTTCAGTATATTGTCCATCCAGATGTGACATAAAAAAGGATATTCAAAATAGATTTTTACTGGGAGGTGACTATAATGTGGTTTTCCCATCGTTCCATGTCCCATGCTGACACTCCGACTTATTAGCCTACTGAAGCCAACAAAGTAACGGATTTTGTTGACTTTTTTATATCTAAAATGATTTCGGCAAATTTTTTGAATTTGGAAGATGATTTCATTTTGAATTCCGATCACTCTTCAGTTATATTAACTGTTAATGAGAAAACTACTAGCAAACGTAGCGAGCCCACTTTATTCAGCAAAACTACAGATTGGGTAGGCTTCCAGCATTATTTTCTTAGAAATATAAATTTTAATGCTGAACTGCGGACAAAAGATCAGCTGGTGTTTAAAGTGGAAGGTTTTATTCAGGTGATACAGAAAGCCAGCTAGAAAAATACAAGATTCTCTGAATCCAAACTTGTGTCAAACAATTATCCTAAGAACATAACTATTTTAATAGTACAAACAAGAAGGGCTAGACGTAAGTGGCTGAAAAACCCGACAATAAATTATTGTGAATGGAATTTTCCAAGCACACAAATATAACAATAGAAATTTTAAATAAATCAATTATTAACTTTAAAGTATCAATTACACTTGAATAATTAATTATATTAATTACACAAAAGACTTGTCAGGAACTAAAGAT
>NW_026578132.1:5000-32500 GCF_029603195.1 Condylostylus longicornis | reverse complement strand
GCCAGCCCATCTTAATCTTTGGGACTTGATGTGTTTTACAATATTTTCGCCATGTATTGATTGATTCAACTCTTCGTTCGTACGCAGAAGGTATGTTCCATCTTCAAGTCGTTTGGGACCAAAAATCTTTCTTAATATTTTTCGTTCGAAGATTTTTAAGTTATTTTCATCACCCTGAGTCAGAGACCATGCCTCGCACCCATAAGTCACTATAGGTCTGATGGTCGTTTTGTATAAAATGGTTTTTAAGTTTCTTGATAATAGTCGAGACTGAAATAGTTTCTTATTTGCGTAATAACTTCTATTGCCATTTTGAATATTTTTATTTATGCAGGCGTGCATACTATTATCATTAAATATCGTTGCACCCAAATACCTAAAAAGCGTAACTCCTTCGAAGTTATATTCTCCTATGGTAATGTTTTGTGGTGCTCTTCTTCTTTCATCTCGACTCATTCTCAAGTACTTCGTTTTTTCTTCGTTAACCAAAAGACCTACCTCGAGTGCCATCTCAGCCAAAACGACGAACGTTTCAGCCATCGTTCGATAACTCTTTGAGACAATGCATACGTCATCTGCGTATGCCATTATTTGGTACGGCCTCGTGAATATGTGGCCCCCATTTTCTAGCGTTCCAATAGCGTGTTGCAAAACCATATCAAATATTAAGGTTGATAAAGCATCACCCTGCGTAACTCCAGCTTTGACTGCAAATTCTTTAGACGTCTGGCCTTGTATCAATACAGAAGTTTTGGAGTCCTGCATTGTCAGTAACGTCATTTGTATTAGTTTGTGGGGTATACCGCGTCCAATTAATGCCTCACGTATCTTGCTTCGCTTTACTGAATCAAAAGCTCGTTGAAAATCTATACATAGGATATGTAGATCCATGTTATATTCGTAACATTTCTCCATTGTTTGCTTCAAAAGGAATATTTGATCTACAGTAGAGCGGTTTTTCCTAAATCCACATTGGTATTCACCAATGGTTACCTCACTGAATGGCTTTAATCTATTGTATATGATGTTAGACAATATCTTGTATAAAGAATCCAGCAACATGACACCCCTGTAATTGCTACACAAGGTTCTATCCCCTTTTTATGTATGGGAACAAGAAGCCCCAGTGTCCAGTCGTCAGGCATCCTTTCATTGCACCATATATTGCAGATCAGAGTGTGTATATTATTTAACAATATCTCCCCACCACCTCTGACCAGCTCAATCGTTATGCCGCTCTTTCCCGGAGCCTTATTATTTTTCAGCTTATCTACAGCTTCCCTTAACTCGTCAATCGTTGGCATGTCTATAACTGGGTCCAGAGGTACATTATCGTATACGTTTTCTTCATCTGCACTGTAACCTTCATTAAGTGTTTTTTGGAAATACTCGACTCATCTATCCATAACTTTGCTTTCTTCAACTATAAGATTACCTTCTGAATCTTTGCAGACATTAAGTTTCGCTTGGTAACCTTTAGTCTGGTACTTGGTTCTTCTATAAACTTCCCTAGTGTTGCCTTCTAAGTGTGCTTCTTGAATTTTTTCTACTTGTCTTTTCATCATTAATTTCTTTTTCTTTCGACATAGTTTAGTAGCATATTTCCTCTTTTGATTATAGTTTTCGTGGTTTGATCTTGAGTTTCTATTTAACATTTTTTGTCTCGCATCATTTTTAATTTTAATGGCTAACTTGCATTCGTTATCAAACCAGTCTATGTTTCGTTCGATAGGCTTCCTTCCTACTACTTCGTTAGCAACTGTGTTAAGAGTATTTTCAATTCGTTTCCACTCTTCATTTACTGATTCATTTTCTTGAGCGTTGTTATTGGCATTAAGTATCTCGTTCACCCGGGATTGAAACCGTTCTCGAATTTCGGGGGTTTTTAATTTTTCGGTGTCCCATTTGATTCTCTTAATGCCTCTTTCTTTGGCAACATTAGCAATTCTTTGTCTAAGAACCAGTTTCACAAGAAAGTGATCGCTGTCACAGTTTGCTCCTCTACATGATCTAACGTTCAATATGGAGGAAGCTCTTCTCGAGGAGATCAATACGTGATCAATTTGATTAACTACCTGTGAACCCGGAACCCTCCATGTTCCCTTATATATATCCTTTCTCTCGAAACAAGTACTTTTGACTTTTAATGCAGCTTCACTGAAGTTGCATTAAAAGTCAAAAGTAGAAGTTTAGAGTTTAATGAAGTTGCAGAAATGATCTGGAAATTAGTTAAATTTGACAATAATGATTTTCATGGCATAAAAGGTCAGAATCTTCTTAGGCCTCTAAAAGCAATAATTGATATAGAAAATGAGTTCTTACAAATAAATAATAATAAAATTAGATTTTTAAATAGTTGTCCTTATAATATAAATGAAATTCACCAATTAGATTACAGTAGTATAAGTAATAATGACTTCGAAATTTTGACGAAATCTCAAGGCTCTGAAGAAAAGACTCATTTAAATAGATTACTTAATAACTATAGCGATCTCTTCTTTAGAGAGGAAGATCATTTAGCTAACACTACAGAAATTCAACATCAAATCATAACAACTATTGACAGACCGATATATTCTAAAATATACAGATACCCTCAAATACATGAGAAGGAAATATCGAAACAAATATCCGACATGCTTAAGCAAGGAATAATAAAAGAAAACAACTCACCTTACAATAGTCCTTTATGGATTGTACCGAAAAAAGCCAACAATTCAAATTCCCGTTTCCAAGCACCGAGACTATATTAGACAAACTTGGCAGGGCACAATATTTCACCACCCTTGCTCTTGCCAAGGGCTTCCAGCAAATTTTGGTAACGGAGGAAGATAGAAATAAAACAGCCTTTTCTACTCCTCAGGGGCACTATGAGTATATAAGGATGCCCTTTCGCCTGCAAAATGCCACTTTTCAGCTCCTAATGAATTATATTCATCGAGATTTTATAAATAAAATATGTGTCGTCTATCTCGATGATATATTAATTTTCAGTACAACTCTGGCAGAACACATTAACAGTATAAAATTGATATTTAATAAATTACGCGAATTTAGTCTTAAGATTCAATTCGATAAATGTAATTTCTTTTCCAAAGAAACCGAACAATTGGGCCATATTCTAACACCCGAAGGAGTTAGACCAATTCCCAAGAAGATTGAAGATATCCGTAAATTGAAATTACCGGAAACTCAAAAACAAATAAAATCGTTTTTAAGTATGTCTGGCTAATACCGAAAATTTATCTAACTGTATAAACTCCTTTGAAAAATTAAAAAAACTGGTTACTGAAACACCCATACTTAAGTACCCTTTAACAAAAAAATTTAAACTTGTAACAGATGCCAGCCAATATGCTATTGGCGCTGTTCTCCAACAAGACAGCCACCAAGTATGTTTCGCCAGTAGGACCCTCAACGAACATGAGAAGAAATACTCGGCAACTGAAAAAAAACTAAAGTGTGGTCAACGAATTACTTTAGACCTTACCTCTACGGTGTTAAGTTTGACTTACTAACTGACTATCAACCATTAAAATGGTTACACTCGAAAACACAGGGTAAAGACGTTAACCCAAGACTGTATCGTTGCCTACTGAAACTAGGGGAATACAACATTAACATTGATTACATAAAGGGTAAAGAAAACAAAGTGGCTGATTTTCTCAGCAGAATACATAATGAGACTTAGGGGGGTGACGAAGATACAAATTCTTTACACAACAATGAAGACGAAACCGAAACCATACATTCTCAACAGGAAGACCTTAATGACCACATACCAATACTGGAGACGGTTGTGCACCGATTTAAAACACAACTTATTTTAACAGACCAAAAAATTAGAGAAATGGAGACAATACATAAGAATAGGAAAATTTATATAAATTCGCAAGACTTACGAAACAATTTATCTGACATTCTAAAAAGATACATAAGACCCGGTAAAATAGGAACTTACACAAACCTACCTGACCATAAATGCAACATTTCAACAAAAATTAAAGGAACTGTTTAGTGACATTAAGTGAATAAAATTTGTCAAATGTTCATTCCATTCAAAAGACATGAATACAGAAGACGAAACTTAAAAACAAATAAACAAATATCATAGACAAGAGACTGGACATACCAGAATTTTTAAAAACTACGAGGGCTTAAAACGACATATATACTTTCCGAACCTCAAAGTTCTTTTTCAAAAATACATTAATAACTGTGACACTTGTAATAGAGCAAAGTATGACAGGAATCCAATAAAGGAGAAATTTAAATTCACTGAAACTCCTGAAAATATCAAACAGATTATACATATGGATGTATACACAAATTCTAAATCAAATTTCCTTACTTTCTTAGATAAATTCTCTAAATTTGCAACGGCTTACTATCAAAGAGGGCATTTTAAAAAATTAGTAACAGACAATGAATTTCGTAGCGTAAATATAAAGGACTTCTTAAGAAAAGAAAATATAGAACTTCATTTAATACAATCCGAATTCTCATACCGAGAATTCTGACATAGAACGATTACAAAATACACTTAGCGAAAAAATTAAAATGTTAAGAATTGAAAATAAGGACCTTAATATTAAAGAAAAAATTTTTAGGGCTTTGGAATGGTATAATAATAGTTATCATTCTACAACCAAAGAAAAGCCAATATATATTTAGGAAGGAAAATGTGACATAAAAACAATTTATAATAATGTCCTTAAGAAAAAACTAGATCTCTAAATAAAAATAATACTACAAGAGAAAATTACCAAGATGATAGAGAAGGCTATATAAAAAAATATGAAAGTGTTAGGCACAAAGAACAACCTAAATATTCAAAACATACTATTCATTCTTCTAATATTAAGGGAAAATTAAAATTTTCAGGTAAAATTAATCTTCAAAATGCTATTGCTGACATTTTTCCAGGAACATCTAACAGTAGGAAAAATTAACAAAGAACTTGGTTACTCAGAAATAAAACTGGACAATGTTAAATTAGTTAAGACTAATGATACAATTCTACATATAGTTAATATTGAAGAAATTTCGAACATTTTAAATACTTTTGAAGTAAATATAAAACTTGTTAACTTAAACGAAAGGGAAAACACTTTACAATTTCAAGTACAGGCAATTCGTACAAAATTACAAACACTAGTTCCACACGGACAAAAACGTGGTTTAATCACTTTCGTAGGCACAGTACACAAATGGCTTTATGGAACAATGGACAACACCGACAAATTAGAATTCGAAAATCACTTAAATGTTATAACTCGAAATAATCATATGGCAATAACCAAAATTAACAAACAAGTAAAGATTAATCAGAATTTTAATTAATCTTTCGTGAAGCTTAAAGAAGCAATAGAACAAGACAGAAATACAATTTCGAGAATATTTAATATGATTCGAGAACATGACAAACAATTACTTACACAAACAATTTACACTGACTATGCATTAAAATTAAAAATCTTACAAGACAACATAGAACACTTACAAGATAACATATCATCAGCAAAATCAGGTACAATATACAGTAGTATACTAATAAATAAAGAAATCATTGAATACGATATTGATTTTGACAAATTACAAAATATTAAATTAGGAACTCTAATAGATGACAAAAATAACTTAACTTTAATATTCCAAAAGAACTTATAACATTTACAAATTCATTACTAATAACCAATGACTGATAAAACTAACAGAGAATTAAAATTTACTCCAGAAAACATTGTAAAATTTAATAATAAAACTTTTACCTATATAAAATATACAGATTTGAAAAATTTAAAATTATCAAGCCATTTCCTAGTAAAAAGAAATTGCAATAAATCATTTAATAATACATCAGAAGTTTTGGAAATTCAAAAAGGTTTAGTAATTGCCAAGAATTGGTTCTTATAATATAATGTAAATCTTTCTAGTAATTGTGATGGAAGATCTTTTCATCTCAAAGGAAATTATCTAATCAATTTTAATAATTGTTCTATGAATATAAATAATTATTCAATAAAAAACGAACAAAAAGAATTTAAACATAAATTTTTATTACTAGATTTAAAAGATAATATTACAAATCTAAACAATGAATTAAATTTAGATGACTCTATCCGAAATCAAATTGAAAATCTTAATTAAATTACAGAAATTAAGTATAAAAAAAAATCTTATTATATATATATGAAATTATAACATTCATATTAATAATTACTGTTTTGATCATAATTGTAATATTTGCTTGGAAGTACAAAATTTTTAAAATTAAAATTAATATGACGACTCAGGAGAGTCTTCAAACAAGAGAAGGAGGAGTCATGTTAGTAAACTCAAGTAAATTCAATTCGAAAGACGACACTTCATTTCCGTCGTCTTTCTTTTATAAAATTTAACAAAATTTTCCGTTAACTTAAAATTAAAAAAATAATAAAATTCTTTCCCATAAATTTCTTAATTCTTATTTCATATTATAAATTTGCATAATACCAAAAAACAAATTCATAATCAACAGTAATTACTTTCACATAGAAAAATTGTTTTCACATAAAAGCTAAAATATCAAATTACTAAAATAAAATTATCATACTTAAAGTAATTACTGCTGACTAAATAATTTTCTGCTTCCAAGTACCTTAAATTAATAAATTCATTTTTAAAATTAATAACTATTAAATTTACTCTAAAATAAATCAGTCAACTGTTATTCCGAAGAATAAAGTTAAATAAAGAAAATAAAGTTCGAAATTCAAAATTTGCATTTTATTTAAAAAAAAAAAAATTATTTTTCTTATTACGGTAATATATTAACCTGACACACCGGCTGACACACCGGAACCCACATCCCACTCCGTTTTGGATCCGTCCGCATACCACACGCTTGAACCCAACACAGAACCCTGTACTCGCAGTACTCGAAATTGTACCGTGACAGACAGGAATCCGGCACGGTTATTCTAGGAATCAGATCGCCCTCAATCAACTCTTTATGAGTCGCAGAAATGGAGCCAACCCCCTCCATGAGGAGCATTTCGAATTGAGTTCAATCCGTGGATTGGCGCACTCGATACATTTTACAAACCTAATCTGTCATTCCAGACATGGATGTCTCATTTGAGCCGTGTCAACCACCAATTCTATTACTGATAAACTCAGTGCAAAGGGTGATGTCATATCTCTTCCGTAATTGCGTTTATGAATGTCGGTCTATTGCCCTCATTCTTAATCGTTAATTTATTACTAAAGATAAATTCAAGTAGGTACTCACCTCTTTTATTTATATCACTACCTCCCAAGACGGTGTGGTGGGCATTGGCATCACTTCCTATTATCAGCTGGAAGGTTCTCCTTCTACAGAAGTCTACTAGGTCCTTCAACTCTTCGTCTGGATGGGCGCAGTCACCCGTGAGATAGGACGAGCATACAATAAACTCTGTCCAACCCCCGGAGGATTTTACCTTCACCAACGCAGCTACTTGATCCTTGGAGCAGTAATCTGGAATGGGAGGATATGTCAGTCTTTTACTAAATAAGATGCAGGCTCTAGGCCTACCCCCAATTGTATTATCATACAATAGCTCACCTGTTAGGCCCTTAACCTGTTCCTCACCATGTAAGGCTCTTGGACAAAGGCAATGTCGAGGTGATCCTTCATTAATGTATGAGCCAGAAAATTTGTAGATGCCCTGGCATGCTGTAGATTTATTGGGACTCACCTCACAGCCATATTATTTCTTTTGGCTCTTGTCTACAGGCTTTAGCCCTTTAGACAAAGGCTCCACATTGGACCCCCTATCCTTTTGGCCTTCTTGACTTGCGCGGCGGTAAGTTTTTCTTTTCCAGCCCGCCCTCCTTTTTTTTTCGCAGGCTCGGCACTCTCCTTTGAGGTGGTGGCCACATCTGCTCCAGCTGCAACCTTTAGAGCCGTTTCAGGTTTCCCAATGGGCTTAAGCCCTTTTCGTTCCACTGAACAGCTCGAAACACCCCCCGTTCTTTTCTCTAGTTATACGGAACACCCATCAAGAGCTCATGTTCAGGCTGGGATTTTGCTTCCCTATCCTATCGATGAACTTCTCCCTACAGGGACCGACGGTTGTTTTGTCCTTTTGGACATAGGTAATACAGTTGTGCTGTCTGGGAATGTTATCGCCATCTACCACAGCTATGCTACAGCTGGTCCAAGGTTCATCCTACTTCAGACACTGATGATCAAATCCCTGGTGTCCCTGTTGTTGCATGTGTTGTTGCATTTCCATCCGTCCCTTTGCGACGACGCAGTAAACTGGGGATGCGAGTTGGGAACCTTGTCCATTTCATCCATTATGGCTACTTTTATTTTTCCCATCTGGACGACGAATAGCCTCTCGTTGGGGTGCAAACCATGAGCAATAGCTTCTTTGATTTGCATCACTGCATCCCGGTAAGAGGTCTTTTTTGGGCTCTGTTGAAAAATGTTCCCAGGGAACTTTTTTTCATCATTGCCCTTCATCGACCTCAGTGTCACTCTCTGAACTTTCCCCCTTTCGGGAGTGGTTAGTTGTAACAAACGTTTCGCAGGTCCTCAGCTTTTTCAGCCTTTTCTTTTCGTTCCCCCCACCCCCGGCGTGGAAGAAGCTCCTCCTCTGCGTCGGTCGAAATGAGCTCTGGTTCCGAAGACCATGGAGCACCAATCATGGCATTACCGGCCAACACGTTGATGTCCTTCTTGTCGTTGCCGTTTTTGTTCTTTGTTTTGTCCTTGCTGAAGTTATTGTCGTTGTTGTTTCTGTTATCGTTGTCGTTTTTGTTGTTGTTTTTTATTTCTTTGTTCATTATGGTCCCACAAGTAGCGTGGGAAATACGGTCACCCACGGCAGAGCTTGGCATACCATGGGAAGGCTGATTTAAACTGGAGGGCGCCTGGTATCCAGAGTTTGCATATTAACGACTAAGCTCCCCCTTAGCCACGCATGTGCTGTTCCACCTTGACCTGGGACGCTTGTCGTCAACTGACGTATAGATTAGCTGAAGTTCACAAAGCAAGGGATTCGCCGCGAGACATGACCACGACACGAATTGTAACTTTCCTCATTTGAATCATATTTCTATCTTCTGCCACTCCCAGAACTCACCATTTGAAGGTAACAGTACGATTTTGAGCTCCGTGTGATCAGGGGGGTAAGCATACAGAAATAAATTTTTCAAATAAAAGAAGTTTTAAGCATAAGCAGAATAATATTCTTATTTAAATATTTATTTATTTCTCTGAAGAGCAAGGTCTGCTCGTATAGAGTGTACAATGTTTAATTTTTTAACATACCATTATTTTTGTATAAAATTACATAATAAATAAGTTAAATTTAAAATTAAGAGCAAATGGCAAAAAAAAGAATTATAGTATTACAAAATGTTTTCAAATTTTTCTAAAGAGATACATGTAGTGAATACAGAAGAAAAATTCTATAAAAGGTGTAAATAGTTATCAAATAATAAGACAAAGAATAAGAAACATTCGATTGATTAGAAAATTAACGGATTACAAAATTTAGATTTAGTTTTATTGACTGAGGACAAAATTTGATATATCTATTTATTTGGAAGCATTTTCGGCTGTTAGTTGCATTATTAACCAAGGTGAGTTATTCGTTGTACGATTTTAGATGAAATTTGAATAATTTATTTTTTATCGTTTTCATCCACGTAAAAATTTTATTGTATTCTGATACAGCAGCATTATATATTTTACTGGATCTACCCTTGTCTGTTCTGTAGCAGTTCATATTTCATAGCTATGGATCTGGGTTCCTTGTATAAAGTGAGTGTTTGTTAAGATGTGTTTTTGTAAAATATTGTGTATATATTCTATTTGTAGCAGGTTTAGTTGACGATTGACATGAATCAGATTAAACTTTTCATATAGTTGAACAGATGATGTTCATAATGGTAATTTATATAAATTTTTGATAGCTTTGTTTTGCAATACTCTTATTTTGTCCAAGTTTTTTTTCGACCCCGGTCCCCAAATAACGATTCCATATGTTATAACGCTATGAAACATACTAAAGTAGATTTGCCTTTTTAAATTGTCAGGTACGATTAAAGATACCTTTTTAAAAATAAAAGCTATTTTCTTGCATTCCTTACTGAGTTCGTCTACGTGATGGTTCCTGTTTAATTTATTATCAATTTTTAAACCGAGATATTTATAGGTTTTAACCCTTTGAATGACGTTATTGTTATATTTTATATTAAGCCTTTCGTTGTCATTTGTGTTAAATATCATGTACTTTATTTTAGCGGTATTTATTGTCAATTTGTAGCGATTCATAAGTTCAAGAATTTTTTTATTATCACAGTTAATTTTATTTTGCATATCGTCATAATTGTCGTCAACGTATACAACAGCTAAATCATCAGCAAACATATATATTTAACCATTAAGGCCAGTGTTGGCATTTGATTTATGTAACACAGAAATAGTGTTGGGCCCAGCGAGCTCCCTGTTTCCTGTTTTCGAGATAGCTTGCAAACCACTTAAATTCGGTTCGAGTTACTCCTAAACTGCGTAATACTTTTAATAGAATATTTCAATCCACTGAATCAAAAGCCTTCGCCAGATCGAACAATACTATGGCTACTTTCTTTTTGGCGTTCAGTTCTTTTTCAATATGAGTTATAAGATCAAATAAGGTCTTTTACTTATTATAGCATACTTCTCTAAATAGTTATATAGCTGAGTATTGATCAAAGTTTCAATTATTTTGAGGTTATAGATGAAAGTGATATTGGTCTGTAGTTTGTAATGTTATTTTCGTCACCATCCTTATATATGGGGACTACCTTACCAATTTTTAGACAGTTTGGAAACGTACCAGTTTGAAAAGAAGTGTTTATAAGCAACGTTAGGAATGTAGAAATTTCTTTCTGAGTTTCTTTGAATAAATTCACTTTAAAATTGTCATATCCTGCTGACTTAGTTTGCTTTAAGTTTCGTATGCAATTTTGTACTTCAGATAGACTTATGACATTAAAGTAAAATTTATAGTAAATTGTTTTTTTAAGTAGAATACCTTATGTTGAATTACTTTCGCTAATTTTTTACCTATGTTACAATAATAGTAGTTGAATTAATTTAATATTCCGATTTTGTCATTATTGGAATCGTTTTCTTGCTAAAATTTTTTGGTATTAAGTTTTCTAAAACATATGTCTTTCATGTTATTCCACGTCATTCTAGGGTCATTTTTGCATTTTTTAAATTTATTTTCATAATAATTTCGTTTTTTTTGTTCTTTTTAAATGAGTTAATTAATTAAGCCAATATTTATATTTTGTCAGAATTTCTATATTACCTGCACTGATAACATGCTTAGAATACCAATAGTTTTTTATTTTAATAGCCGAGATAATTTCTTTATCGATCTAAGGTTTTGAAAAATTTTTCTTATTACCGACCTTAATTGTAGTCGTAGATTCGTTTTTTGCATATATAGTTGCGGTTTTCATGAGATCATATTTTTGATTTGCAGTTAATTCATATTCTAAATTGAAAATTTCATTTCGGCACAAATTTCTTCTGAGTGTGTCATAATTTACTTTTTCAAACATTCTTTTAATATTTGAGTGAGATTATTTGTCTCAATGAATAACATCAGATGATCTGAGAGATTATAATTCAATTGGGTTATAGAAATGTTTTGATTTAAGTTATTTGTCAGTATATGATCTAAACACGTGGTACTACTTGGTCGTGTAATATTTTTGTTACAAAACAAGTAACTATTTGTTTTTATTACATTTTTGTACAGGTAAGCATTAAAATCATTTTCGTAAAGTATGTTAGAGTTAAAATCGCCTATAATTATTATGTTTTTTGTTCTAATTTATTAAAAAAATCATTTATTTTGTCAGTGTTCTTAAAAGGTGGTCTATATATTGAAATAAAATTTAAAATTGTCATATTTAATTTAATATTTATTTCTAATAAACTTGTAAAATTATCACAGTCGTTTTCAATTGTTATATATTTCAGTGATTTCTGCATAAATATACCTGCTCCACCACCTTTTCTCATTCGTTCTGCATGAAAATATTTTATTATAATTTGGTATATTTATTAATTCAATATCTTCATCATTTATCCCTTTCTCGGTAGGTGCTATTATATTTATAGGTTTTGAAATTGTATCAAGTAAATACAGAAGTTCCTCAAATTTATTTCTTGAGCTTCTTGTATTTATGCACATAATTTTAAGGAAGTCATCTTGGCTAAATTTTAATTTATTTATGGAATTTATTTTATTGTGATTTGGGTAAAATGGCAAATCAAGATTATAAATGAAGTTATTAGATGACGTCATTAAGTGAAGTACGTTTATTTTGACAACTTTTGAGTTGTCATCCTTTCTGATGAATATATTGCCATCTTTTACCCAAGAAAATTTTATTTTTCCATCTCTTTTTAAATCTCTAGCTTTTTTATAAATATAGTTCAAATGCTTAGTAAGTTTCTCATTTATATATTATATATAGCTATCTTTTCCATTAGTTTTTAAATTTGAAAGTATGTCTGACAATTTCATTTACTTGTTTTTTTTTTGCATTTAAAATTTTCTACTAACTAATATAATTTCTAAATCTTATAACAATAACTTAAATAATATAAATTTAATAACTTATTAAATTCTAAACCTAATTTATTAAAAATTTTATTGCTTACCTCGATATCACTTTGAGCACTATCAATTACACCACAAATTTCAATAAAATTTTTATGCTTTTTAGCACTTTTCCAAAAAATTTTTTGAAAAAAGTGCTTATTAGTTTCACTCTGTCCGTCCGTCTGTCCGTGTGTCTGTTTACAAAACTTCTACACCTTTGAAGATAGAAAGCTGAAATTGAATATGTACAGAGATCTTTACCAGAAATTTATTACCGTAGAAAAAAATTTTTATCTATCTCCACCTACTAGAAGTTTAAACCCTCCAAAACCCTGCAATTTTTTAACTATTTATTGCAGTGAAACCATAAGCACTTTTCAAATTTTGCAAACGCAGAAAGGCAGTGGCTTGCTTCCCCTTGCGCGGTATACTATAGCTCAACTTAAGAAAAACAAAATAGCCGTTCAAATTTACCGTTATTTAAAGTCTTTTTTTCCAAATTTTTGATGTCGTTTTTCTTCTAGACCCCAGACTGTAGAAGCTTGAAATTTTAGGAGCTTTTAGATATTAATAAATAGTTCGTTTTGTTAGAAGAAAATTTTTTTCCATCTCCACCCCCTCTCAAGTTATCACCTCTTGAAATTCGTAAAATTTGAATTTTTGACACCTTATATTTCCGAAACCGCAAGCTTTCCCAAATTTTTATAAACGCAAAAAGCTAACGATAAATTCCATGAAACTAAAAAATATAATTATTTTTCTTAACTCACACAATTAACCCTTAAAATCGAGCATTATGTTAACCCCTTTTTATATTAATTATTGCTTTATTTCAAAGACTGCATATATGCGTCATCCTAAATATATGCAATCCTAGAAATACTTTTGTATATGAATGAAAATAGTTTTAATAGTGTGATAGCTATACATAGGCTGTATTTAAAAGCAGAATTTTCACTTGTTGAAGGGAAAGTGCTACAATACAAACCATTGGTTTGACCCAACTTTATTTTGTTTAATTTTTACCGACCGTATTGTGTGAACAATAGGTGGGTTATGTGATGGCAACAAATTTTGCATATCGAGTTTTCGGTGGGAACGTACTTCTCTATAGTAGGGAAGTGTAAATAAACTATTTTTAGCAACTTGTCGGTCTGTCGGTCTGTGTGTGCACGCGTGTATCTCAAGTTCGGCTGAACCGATTTTGATGAAATTTTATATGTAAGTTTATTTCCACCATGGCACGGATTGATCAACTTTTGGTATATATCAGGCCTCGGGAACTGCACTTTTTAGCGGGCCTGTTTTACATTTTTGAACATTTTGAAAAAAATATTCAACCGATTTACTTGAAATTTTATATATAAGCTCAGTTCGACCGTCCGCGAAAATTTCTAACTTTTGGAACAAATCAGGCATCAGCAACTGGACGTTTACTACGGTCCAAATATACACTTTTGTTTATATAAAGAGAAATAATCAACCGATTTCATTGAAATTTAATATATGAATTCCTCGTATTAAAACAATGAATGTATAAACTTTTTGGAAAGATCAGGGCTCGAAAACTGATTTGCGGACCGATTTTACATTTTTCACCATTTTAAAGAAAATATTTAACTGATTTACTTGAAATTACATATTTGAGCTTTGCTCGACCTTCCGCGAAAATTCCTAACTTTTGGAACAAATCAGGCATCAGCAACTGGACTTTTACTACGGGCCAAATATACATTTTTGTGTATATAAAGGGAAATAATCGTATTAAAACAATAAACATGTAAATTTTTTGGAAAGATCAGGGCTCGAAAACTGATCTGCGGGCCGATTTTACATTTTTCACCATATCTACGGAACGAATTAATGGAGTTTCTTGAAATTTGATATTTGAGTTCTGATTGTTACCGAAACTAACTGGCGAGCATTTCAGTGAATTCGGGTACCACAAAGCGAAACTCTACTAAGAGCCAAATTTATATTTTTCTAGGTATGTTAACTATAAGCTTACTAAAGTCCTAAAAATGGGAAAGAAGTATTTAACAGACATTTTTGTAATATTCTATAATACTTTCATTTAACTAGACAATACACATTGCGGTCGGTTATGTGCTGACCACATCAGATTTTTTTAATTTCAGTTTCATTTCGGCGAATTCTTTTGTTTAGAATTTCATTTTCAGTTTTCAGATTTGTTTTGCTCTATAAGGTGATACTTTTCATTATATCACTTCATTAATTATATTAAGCTTGTCATCTAAATTTTTAAAATAATTTCCAAATACATCTAGGCGTTTTAACATCTCACTTACTTTTTCAACAAGGTTATCACCTGAAGTATTCTTAGCTGATGTATTATGCGAAGAATTCTTTGATGTAGCAGGTGTTGAAAGATCCGTCAGCATAGAACGCCGTTGTTGTCGTTGCTTTTTGCATTTTTCACAGAACCAAAAAGCTTCCTCATTATCGATGAAGTACTTATACTCATCATGGTTGAGCCTTGTACGAGATAAGCGGAATAGTCCTTTGCAGCCTGCATCACACTGAATTCGTTTCACTTGGCCTTTGAAATTATTTTTGCATGCTTCACATATTTTTTTATTCGATATTAATATTTATATCATAATAACATGATATTTGATATTGCCGCCATATCTCGATTTTATATGTTTTTTATAGTTTTCCTTTTCTTATTTTTATTTTTTTGTTTAGTTGTTAAAAGTATTTTAAAGTATTTTATTTATGAATTAAATTAAAACTAAATTAATTAATAGAATTATACTAAAATAAAAAGTGAATTCAATTAGATCAATTATTATTTTAAGAGTATGTTATGATGTCTATTTCGTTTGACGTTTTCTATTTATATGTACGTATTCGTACATCTGAATGTATTAGAATTGAGAATTTTAAAATTTTATGTTCGAACAATTAGAAATAAAATCTTACAAACATACATAATTATGAATATAAACCTATTTTTTAAAACTGTGGGTGAACATATAGAATTAAATTTTTCAAATAAATAAAAGGTTAGGACAAAAACAAGATAATAATTTTATTCAAATATATGTATGTATATATGAATGCATTAGAATTTAGAATTTTAGAGTTTTTCGCTCGAAAAATAAAAATGAAATTTTAAGTACATACGTACATAAATTGTGTATCCATATTTTTTAATGCTTTTTCTGGAAAAATAATAATTTTATTCAAATATATGTATTTGTATATAAATGTATTATAATTTAGCATTCTAGAGTTTTTCGCTCGAATAATAAAAATGAAATTTTAAGTACATACGTAAACAAATTGCGTATCTATATTTTTTTAAAGCTTGCTGACGAAACATAGTATTCAAAACAATAACAAATGAAGCATTAATATTCAGTTGCATCAAAACATCTGATGTCTTTGATAAACGCTGTCCTTCATTTAAGTTTATTTCGATTTTTCGAACTAAATGTATATGAGATCATTACGTTATATTTTCGAAAACTATTTATGTCTCGTTTCGGGTTTGTGTTTCAAATAATATAAATTATTATTTATTACTTGGTTTGTGTTTCCAGTAAAATAAACTATAAAAGGAAAACGTGCTTTTCTTATACAAAAATTTTTTCAGAAAATCTTAAAATAGAGCTATTTCGGGGCTAAAAAGTTCCCATACCAAGTTTTTTTGGGACCCTAGACGCAAAACCCTATTTAATGACTTTTGTCCTTTGTCTCTAGACACTTTACAAGTAGCTATATATATATCTTCGAATTATTGCTATCATTATTATTGTTATTATTATTATTATTATTATTATTATTATTATTATTATTATTATTATTATTATTATTATTATTATTATTATTATTATTATTATTATTATTATATTTAGTGTTAGTATTTTGTTTTTTTAATTGATACAATTTACAATTAAAATTTACAATTATTCTAATTCAGTCACATTACTATATATATAATGAATGTGTTTTGTTGATTTGAATACTTTTTAATAGTTATTAGTTAGGTTTTGTGAAGTGCTATTTTAATTGTAAATTGTTATTTTAATAGTATATTAAAAAATTATTTCAAAAATCAATTTATTGTAATATGAGAAAATAAATACTATTTTTAAATAGTTTTATATTTATATATATGAAATTAGGTTTTTATTTTTCTCCTAAATAAGGGAAGAATATTTATGATTTTTAATAAATTTTTAAATTGTGGTTTTTTTATGTTTTCGTTTAATTTTTACCGACCGTATTGTGTATGCATAAGTATGTATAAGTAGGTTATGTGATGACAACAAAGTTTGCATATTGAGTTTTCAGTGGGAATGCAGTTCTCCATGGTAGGGCAGTGTAAATAAACTATTTTTAGCAACCTGTCGGTCTGCCGGTCTGTGTGTGCACGCGTGTATCTCAAGTTCGGCTAAACCGATTTGGATGAAATTTTATGTGTAAGCTTATCTTAATTGCATGTTACAGGATAGGATTATTAAATCCATCATTGCTGACGATACACTCTTCATGTCCGCTGCAAAAGGGTGTGCGCAGGGCGAGGTTCTTTCGCCAGTCCTGTGGTCCATTGTAGTGGATGATCTAATCGCTACTCTCGAGTGCTCCGGGGAACGTGTCTGGAGTTACGCCGACGATTTACGTGTTGTAGAAAGGTGGTGCGCAGGCGTTTGGTTAAATAAATCCAGTTGCTGGCAGTAAAATTTTATTGATAAAAGAATACTGTGCTTCGAAAAAAAGCAACGCCAACTAAAAATAATTAAAATTTAAAAAATGTTTATACATATTTTTTAACCTTTTAACCTAACAGAGTCACGCTCATTTGAATGCCGGGCCACAATAGCCATGCAGGTAACGAGATTGCCAAAGGGCTGGCGCGGAGGGTATCTGGGACTGACTTTGTGCAGCCGCTGCCTTTCTGCTGTCTGCCTTCTTCCGCCGTGGGGGCCAGGCTTGCCTGCCTGCTCGCGACGGGATACGGCCTTCACTGGCGGAACACGAATGGGTGCCGTCATGCGAAGGTATTTCTTTCGACGTGCTCCAGCGGATTCACCGCAGAGTTGCTGGGAATGAACAGGAGCCGCGTTCGCATCATTGCGAATATCTTCACGGGCACTGCCCAGTGAAGTACCACCTGCATAGACTGGGAAAGTCGGGCTCCCCCTGTACAGATTTTGTGGGGGTGATGAGACCGCCGTGCACATTTTCTGCGACTGTCCGGCACTGGCTTTGGGATAGGTGGCATAGGTGGGAGCGTGAGGAGGCTACAATAAGTCAAGAATGGCTGCGGTTGCTTCGGGGGTTACTCCTGTCCCACTCGGTTCCATTGAAATCTACAATCTACAGTATTGTAGTGATGAATATCTATTTTTTGTTTAGGATAAAATTGTGTTTAATATAACTATTAATAATTTTAAAAGCTGTTAAATACTTATGAATTGTACATATATTCAAAAAACTTATGTATTATACAACATAGAAGTCGCATGTCTGCATGAAAAATGATCTATAAGTTTATTGGATTTTTTGTGTATAACATCTATTCTATTTAGATTTGCCTGAGAAGTCCTGATTCAAAGCTGGTTAAGGTAATTTATGTTCGACAGTATAAAAGAATTACATATAAACTATTACTGTTAAGATATTTTCTCATTCGCCCTAGTATACGGTGCAATTTTTTTTAATTAAATGTTCAGCATGCCCAGTCCATTTTAGTATACTGTCAATTATTAATCTTTAGTAATTAAATTCCTGTACCGTTTCGAGACCTGAACATTAAATTATAAGAATCCAGATGTGTAAACCTGTTATTTTCAAATAATAGGACCATTCAACCGGACCGGACCGGACCAATTTTAAAAGGTCCGGCCCTAATATTGATCCCTGTGGTACCTCTTTACCAATTATTTTCGAATCATTAGTCGACCAACCAATTTTAACGCTTTGTAATCTATTATTTAAATATGTTTTGAAAACGTTAATCTGGTTTAGGGAAAAGGTCATTTTCTCAAACGTTACAACAACTGTCGTATGGGATTCAGGAAAAGAAATAGTTTGAAAAGTTTTTAATAAATTTCGATGATATGGCATCGAAACCAGTTGCAGCTGCTGATTTCAGACAATACCACTTATTCAGAATTTGTTGGGGACAGTGGAGAAAGTTTTGAAATATATTTCTATTGAAATTATTCAAATATACAAAATCAATGGGATCATAGGGCAATTAAGCTGTGACGTTACAATAATAAAATAGTCATCCATACATCGCGCGATTCAACTTCTTCTAAATACGTTTTACTATTATATTCTGTCAATTTTATAGAACCTTTAGCAGACACAAAATCATCATCGTTAAATATAACCCTCTTGTAAAAGTTCCATACATTACGACCACAGCCCTGAACCTTAAAAATTTCATTAGAGTAATAATTAACTTTTGCTTGTAATATAAATTTTTGTACCTCCTTTTTACTTTGCATATATAATTTTTCAACATGTTGGATTACCAGCATACGTTCTTCTATATTTATGATAAGAATCACTAATTTTCATTCTATGCAGAATTTCATCAGTCATCCACCCTTTCTTTCCTAACTGGCTTTGGTTTTTTATAGTTTTCGTATTTTTAACAATCAATTCACAAAAATCTTTCAAAATTACCATAACTATTTAACCTACTGCAAATATTATTCTTTTCTATTTCTATAATTGTTTTGTTGATTGTATTATCGTCGAAAGAAATTTTGCCATTCATGCTTATAAAGAAGAGTTGGTGTTCCGACATAGTGGTATCCAGTATATAAAAGTCAAAGTGGTATCTTAGAATGTCAGTAATAAAATGGTCTATAATAGTTTTTGATGTGTTACATATTATTGTAGAATAACCAGATGAAATCATATTACATATTACGTACCCGTTACTGAGTAGCGTGTTTGTGTAATAAATTTTGTCACCATTACCTCGATTAAGAAGGTTTAAGTTAAAGTTTTCTACAATTGGTAGTATACTCTGTTAGTAAACTCTTCTAGTTTATGAAAAATGCTGTTTAGTTTGTTTGTTAGAAAAAGTTTGTTTCTTGTCCCTATAAACAGAGTTACGAACTACAGCTTGATGATGTTTAGGAACGACCTGGCAGAGTATGTTATCCGCCACTGGTTGGAGTGTTGGCCAACAGGTACTCCAGTGTGCATCTGGCTGTGTCCCTGTGCTTCAGTCTGGGTAGGGTTAAATAGAAATAGCAGGTCCCATCAATGGCTACATATCATAACCAGAAAAAAAAATTATGCACACGTTGAAATAAAAAAATTTAAAAAAATTAGTGCGATTGCAAAAAAAATAGTAAAGCTGATTTTAGCTGGAACACCTTGTAGTGAACCAGAACGTGAAGCATTGGAATAGGGTGCACTACACGGTACATCATTATGCAAACAGGGTGACGAATCACCACTGTCCCGAGCCCTACCCTTCCATGAGTATCAGATGTTGTTGAGACTTCCAATATTTGCTTGAAAAAAAACCCCTAAATCTTGAACACACAAAAGGGGAATGAAATTACAACTCCTTTACCATTTTATGGAAGCATAAGTAAAAGAACAAAAGAAATATACAAATAAATATGATAACGAAAAAAAAATGTAAAAAATTTTTGTACTTCCTTATTTTTTTTCGCTATTGTGAAATATACAATACTATCAACTAATTATAAAAAAAAATCATAATAAAAATTATAGCTTTGCTTGCTGTAATTTCATTTTTGTTTTTGTTGTTTTTTTTTTTTTATTATTTAGCAATAGAATATGTTTATTTTATCTTTTTTCTTATTTTTATGTGTATAAATAACACAAATAATGATTCAAATAATTTACTATTTAATAATATGCGTATATTTGTACCCCAAATAAAATGAAGAACTTTCTTTTTAACCTTAGAATACTTTACTAATATTTTACAAAATGTTCAAAAAAAGAATAAAAGTTATAAGAAAAAAACCTCTAAATCAAAATAAAATTTTAGGGCTAGTTTGCTCAGTTTTTAGACAATATAATAATTTGTAATATGAAAACGAAACAAGGGGCAACGTAGGGTTGCCTCTAAAAAGAAAGATCACGATATTTTTTTTTCTAAATTTTGAAAAAAAATTATATTATGCCTTCTAAAAAAAATTTCTTTATGCCTTCTTATTTCTTTCTTTAAAATTTTTAAAACAAAACCAATAAGCATTTTTTTTCAAGAGTTATTAAATTGATAAAAAAATTTTAAAGTTGACAAAACCAAATATTCTAAACTTGGTACTTTACAAAATAAAAACAAACTTAAAATTATTGTTGAATCATTACAATATTATTTGCATTTTTTTTCTCACATATTTCTTTTTCCTATACTACAGTTATATTTCCTGGTACCAAAAGTTTAATAAGAAAAAAAAAAAAAATTAAAAAAAAACTGGGCCCAGTACTAACCTTGCAGAGTGTTCTGGACTCCACGTATTTCCGCTTTTCTTGTGATTCGTCTTTGCGCTTTTGTTTCTTTTCTCCAATTTTGTTTGTGTTATTTTTTCTTTCCACTTAATTTACTATATTTATGTACATGCAAACTTTTGATTATTTCATTTCAGTATTATATATATTATCTTTTTCCCTGTTTCCTCTTTTATTATTTAGCAGGCATAATAACTGTTTATATATATATACTATTATATTTTTATACTTATACATAATGCTATTTACATACTTATACATAAAACTTAAACACTATTTAAAAGTATTATTACTTTTTTTTAAACGATATTAATATTTTCTATAAAATTAAGTACAATTTTCAGATTCTATTTTGTTTGCCCTTTTTTTTCTTATCTTTTCTTTTTTTTTGTGTTTTGAAAATTGTTTGTTTGCTTTTATTAAATTTCTTTGTTACTTTCTTTTAGTTTCTTTTTTTTTGTTTCAAATTTTATATTCCAAAAATTTTTGTGTTATTTATTTTATTAGCATGAGATATAATTCAAAAAAATAAATGATAAACTAAAACAAAATTTAATATTAATTATAACGAAAAACAATTTTAATAAATCAACAATCTTATAATTGCTATTCAAATTTAGTTTTTCAATGTTATTTGATTTTAAATTTGATGAATTTGACTAAGAAAATTTTTTTTCTTTCTCGCTCTTATTTCTTTATTATTATTTACTTTATTCCAACCTTTTTTCTTATTTATTGAAAAAACAGTGTTCTAAAAAGAACCATTTGCCACCAAATTTATTAGAGAAAAGTAAAAAAAATTATTTTTTTTTTCTTTTTCACATTATTTAAAAAAACTACTATTATTTTTTTTTTTGAACATCCGAATCGAAGCTGATCCACTAACTGACTGACCTTTTTTCCAAATCAATTCAACAACAAAAAAAAAATTCCACCACTCATACATACAAATCAAAAAGCTCGAAAATTCCTAACGGTAGTATCGTACGATATATGCTCTAGAAATTTCGATTTCAAAATTCTAATAGAAAAACCACCAACAAAAAAAATCGGATCATAACAAGAAAAAAAAATTTATATGATTCAACTAATGTCTTTATATCTAGCAAGTCCCAATACTCAATCTTTTTTACGAAATATTACGAATTTTTGGCTTCGTTGCTAGTTTTTTCTTTAAATGCCACTGATCGTGTCATATTTTTTATTATTTTTTTCTTTTTTTTAAGTAAAAAAGAGTTTAATATTTTAAAAAATCTCAGGATATTATACACATTTTTTAAAAAGCTTCCCATTTAAATTCTATTGCACGAAAAAGAAAGAAAAGTAGGAAGAAAGAAAAAATGAAAAAAATATCAAATTCATATTTTAGTATGGTTTCAAATGTTAATGAGGAAGGATGTATGATTTTTCGTACACATTTTGTATTTCCCAATAAGGTAAGTTGAGTAGTGTCGGCTAACAAAAATGTTAGTAAAAGTAATGTAGGTTAACACATTTCAACAATTTGAATTATCTCATTTCGGTTATTTATACGTTACTTATAAAATTGTTTCAAATAATTTCAGTTAGTTCTTAAGTTATTAAAAATAAATATGTATGTACCTACTACCAATCAATTTTTTTTTAAATAATTATTTTAAAACTATTTCAAACATGTTATATTGAGTTAATCACATAATTCATTCATTAGGCTTTGAATGCTCGTAATTGTATCGTTGAGAATCGTAGCAGCAAAATTATAAGTAAAAAATTAAAATAATTACAAAAAATTAATTAAAATATTTGATTTAAAAGTAGTTACGAGATAATGGCAATTTGCCATAAGCATAGAACTAGGATAAAAGGAGAAACAGGAGTACAATGTGCTGGGGTATGTGAAAAAGTTTATCATAGCACAGTGAAATGTTGTGGTTTGAACCAATCGGCGCTAGGAGTTATGGAGAGTTGTGATGACTGCATTCAGTACATACAGAATGTGGACAATATTTGTCACAGTATGGAGAGCAGTGTAGCAAAAAACTCAGAGTATCTCAAAGAATACAAATTGGAATTCGAAAGCGTACTCAAGAAAAATGAAATAGAAATTAAAGAACTTCTACAAGCGATCGAGCTTAGTTACATGGAAAGATTGGAAAGCATATCTAAAGAACAAGAAAAGAAAATGGGAAAAATAAAACAAATTTCTGAGCGATTCAAAACAGAAAGGGAGAAACTGAATGCAACGTTGAAGTCGATACTTCAAAAAACAATTGAACTGTGATTAAAAAATGCTAGTGCACCAAATAATAACGTAGCATAATAATATAATAATATATTTTTTTCTTTTTTTTTATCCTACTTTGCTTCTAGGAGGAGCATAGGGCTGGTGTATGATTATTGTATATAACCATGAACCAGTTTCTGACGTCATTGGGTTTCCTAGGTAGGTGACGAACCTAACGTATTTTGTTTTATATTAGATATTTAAGGTTTGTTTTTTTTAATATTGAATATTATTGAAATATGGCAATTAGTTAATATTAATTATTTTTTTATTTTTATATGTAATGTATAAAGCTATATAATATTGAATATACACCCAACGACAAAAAAAAGTTTCCATTAAATTCTAAACATAAATATTCATTTTTTATTAAAAAAACTTGGCAACATCGGCTGATTTATTTATAACGGTACTTTGTTTATGGTGTCGAATAGGTTTTGAGTATTTTGTGTTGAAGAAGTTACAGTTTGGTAGGAAGTGAAGTGCTTTTAAGTGAATTCTTTTGATGGATTACAGTGTGCAATGGATTTTAAAAAGCAATTGTCAATTGAAAAAGGGGCAGAAGTTATTGCTTATTTTAAAAATAATTTAAGCAAGCGTGAAATTGCACGTCGTGTAAAGTGCAGTCACACTTGTGTAAACAAAATAATTGCTATATATGAGTAAACAGGTTGTCTAACACGGAAGGAAGCATCCGGACGAAAGAAAGTAACGTCAACACGAGACGAAGCTCATCTGAAGCGTCTAAGTTTGAAAAATAGATTCTTGCCGGCTACTAAACTACAGGAGGAACTAATTAAATCCCAATCCGTGTCTTGTAGTGTTTGAACAGTTCAAAGGAGGCTAAACGAAATGGGGTTAAAATCGCGAATTCCAGCAAAAAAACCTCTTTTAACGAACAAAATGAAGGAAAAAAGGCTCGCATAGTGTCGTCAGTATATAAACCGGACCGAATATGATTGGAGGAAGGTAATATTTTTAGACAAATCAAAATTTAATTTGATGGAGCCGGATGGTACACTGGTGGGGCGCAGAAATTGTGAACGATATAACACAAATATTATAAAATCGACGGTAAAACATTCAAGTTATTGTATGTTATGGGGATGCATAACTTATGACGGAGTTGGTAGTATTTTATTGCTTGATGGATTTGTGAACGCAAATAAATATATAGTGATGATTAATGAAGGCGTAGTACCAGAGATAGAATCTTTTTTCGAAAATCCGGATGAAGTCATTTTTCAGGACGATTCTGCTCCCTGTCACAGAGCTAAAAATGCAAGTATTTTTGATAGCAAATCTAATTTCGTTATTTTTGTTTTAATCTCCACTTTTTTTTTATTCAATAGTTGAACTAGCATAAAGAATATTTAGGTATAGTGTCGTTAAATTGGGCAGGAAATAGTCCAGATCTAAGCCCAATAGAATATGTGTGGCACGTTATGGGTAAAAAGATAAGAGAAAAGGAGCTATCAAATATCTAACCAAAAAAATTTTAGTGGAAACTTTTTTTTGTCGTTGGGTGTAATTTTTACAGTGACCTGACTGGGCTTTGAACCCGAGACCCTTCAGTTAAAGGACCAGTGCAATAACCACTGCACCATTGTTCAGGTCATAATAATATATCGTTCGCTGAAATAATAAAAAAAGCAGGAAGTACAAAAACAATACCTTCAATGAAGAAAGCAGTGCCGCTGGTCGTTAAACCTAAGACAAAATATCAAACGTGTCAAATTACAAGAAATGAATTAAATAAGAAGCTTGATCCAAAAAAATTGAAAGTAAAAAATATTGAGAATAGAAAAAATGGCATGTTATTGATTGAAGCTGATAACAAAAAAGAACGGGAAAAAATTAAAAAAGTATTAGAGGGTAACTTAAAAGAAAAATATGAAATAAAAATCCCAGTAGATGTTAAACCCAAATTTGAAGTGGTTCGTACGAACACAAAATAGTCAACAAGTCAAGAGTTAATTGATAAATCAAGACTACAAAATTCACATTTGGAACATAGTGATATGAAAATTGTTTCAATATTTGGTATTAAAAAGATGGAAAACAAAAAATTCAACGCTATTTGCAAATAGATAGAGAATTTTCCCCAAAGTAATTAGAAACGAAGAAGTATGCATAGGATGGGAGAAAGATGTAAAGTATTTGATGCAGTGCGTGTCCTTCGATGTCACAAATGTAAGGGTTACAACCACAAAGCATTTGAGTGCAAAAATGATGAAACCTGTTTAAATTGTCATAGTAAACATAAAACCTACGAGTTCAAACTAGAAAAAATTAACAAGTGTATAAACTTTTCAAAAGCAAACGATAAATTTAAACTTTGATTTGATGTTAATCATGATACGTTGGATAAACTATGCCCCGGGTATTTGAAAGAGAAGATGGGATACTAGCAAGTACAGACACATGCCGATAACCACAAAAATTTAAAAGCAGAGGACTTTAAAACACAAGTATCAGATTACACAAATTGCAAAACAAATCATTTAGTAGAAAATTGTTTAACATCGTAATCATAATAAAAATAAATGGGTCAAACCAATAGTTTGTATTATAGTACTTTTCCCTTCAAGAAATGAAAATACTCCTTTTGATTATATAGTCTATGTATACCTAAGACACTATCAAAAATATTTTCATTCATATACGAAACTATTTCGAAGATTGCGCACATTTAAGATGAACGATTTATGCAGTTTGATATAAAGCAAAAATAAATTTAAAGAAGGGTTCACATGATGCTCAATTTTAAGGGTTAATTGTGTGAGTTAAAAAAAATAATTACATATATTTTTGAATGACGCGAAATTTACCGTTTGCTTTTTCCGTTGTTCCGCAAAGCTTGTGGTTTCGCAAATAGAAGGTTCCAAATATTTAAATTTTCGAGAGGTGATAACTTGAGAGGGGGTGGAGATGGGAAAAAATTTTCTTCTAACGAAATAAACTATTTATGAATATCTAAGAGCTGCTATGATTTTAGACTCCTGTAACGTACGGTGTAAAAGAAAAACGGCATCAAAAATTTGGAAAAAATGGACTTTAGATAACGGTAAATTTTAACCGCTTTTTTGGTATTTTATTTTTGGTATTTATAAGTCCAGAAATGGTAACATTTCAACTTTCTATCTACAAGGGTGTAGAAGTTTTGTAAACAGACACACGCACAGACAGATAAACGGACGGACAGACGAACGCACGGGCAGACAGTGTAAACCAATAAGCACTTGTTTTCAAAAATTTTTTGGAAAAATGCTAAAAACAATAATAATATTAATATGAATAGTAAAGTTAACAGTATCTATAACAATAACGATAATGATGTTGATGTGCGCATTATTATTTTGAATGATGGTAGTAATGGAAATTTCAATGTTGTAAATGCTGACTTGTCGGCGAATAATACAAGTAAGTCTACCAATGAAAATTTGAAAAAGTATTCCAAATGGATACAAGGCGAAACATTGAACCCAGGCATTGAAAAAAAAGCAAATGTAGCTACATCTCAGAATATAAAACCAAGCTATATTAGTCCAATATTCCCACCAGTTACAAAAAACACGAAAAAGTAGAACACTACTTTTGCATTTGAGAGATCATAGAATATTCAATAATGTGAGACTTTATTTAGCATGTCTATTTGATAACAATGGTGTATGTGTCGATGGTATAATTCAAGTTAATATTAAAGTTTTGATTAATCAAGAAGGGTTACCAACTGATTTAATAGAGCTTCATAATATCTATGATCAATATCATAAACAAATTGGTATCTCTCAAAAGGAAGTAACTAATGATTTGAAGACCTGTAGAAGCCACATGACAAGTAAATACAGAGAACACCTACAAAGAGCAAAATTGGCGTTGCACAATTACATGAAACCTTTAGGTAAATGATATTTGAACAAAATAATTTAGATTTAGATTTTGATATTAGTTATAGTGATTGTTCTGACTTAAATTGTAGTAGTGTATTTTAATCTTGCTCTGATACTAACATGTTTTTTATTATATATTTTGCTGTATATAAGAAACCTAAGACAAAACTTTGATTTATTGCTAGTGTATTTAGAAACTTTTGTAAACAAGCC